>NC_086153.1:207233322-207270822 GCF_035149785.1 Candoia aspera | reverse complement strand
ATTTTAAATAATTCTAATTACTTTCCAAATCAAGATTT
The DNA here is from genome assembly GCF_035149785.1 of Candoia aspera. Classification (NCBI taxonomy): domain Eukaryota; kingdom Metazoa; phylum Chordata; class Lepidosauria; order Squamata; family Candoiidae; genus Candoia; species Candoia aspera. The sequence continues at coordinate 207,270,784 of NC_086153.1, read as the reverse complement.
TACAGTGTTGTTGGGTGGGAAAAGCAAATGCAGTTTGAGCATTTTTGAGAGTAGTACTAATTTTTTCAGTGAATTAAAACTCATATTTCTGTTTGTGATTGATTGTACTTGAAGAGAATATGCACAGAATATCCAGAGTTATGGGTGCTTAGCCATTATAAATTTAATAGTAATAATGATTAAACCTTTGCTGATCACGTGTTTGAGGAAGGAAAGGCACTAGCATAAGAAACTGCAATTATGTCAAAATGCTGATATATCTGTGATGACATCATCATGCAAATGCTATAATTGATTGCTTGTGCCATAACTCACACAAACACACACGTTGCAGCATGTGTATGATGACATTATGCACATATCATCATTTGCTTCCCTGGACACCCATGAGAAAAGGTAGTTGGAAGAACAAAATCAATGCCACCACCCCCAAACTGAAACCAGCTCACAGTAACAAGTCAGAAAAAAGAATCGTATGGATAGCACCAGGTTGCACTTAAGATTTCTCATCTAAATAGAAATATTTTTTGTGACTGTGCTTGGGATCTTTCCAATTTAACTATAGCGATTTTCATTCAAAATTTTCAGTTTTCAGTTCAGCTTGTGCTCAGCTTTTTGCTAATGGACATGTTTGTTGGAAAAAATGGTAGGAAGAGTGGTATGTGTTTGATGCGTAAGAATCTTTGTCAAAGCAGTGAGGGTGATCCAAAACATGGATGTGATGTATTTCTATAAATAACAAATCCCCCAACTAACTGACTGTGGTTTCACCCCAGCAGCCTTGGGTGAATATTCTCTTCCACTGATGAGATACACTCTTTTCACTAAAGCAGCCATCCAAACTTATTTCAGTGAGGTGCCACAAAATGCTGACAGGGCTTTCTTCATGTCAAGGAGAACATAAGCAGAGATTTCTATGCCAAATGAGCTGATAGTACAGAAAGTTTTGTGGTCAGGCTGTGACTTCTCTTTGGACAAAGCTACACTCTCAAATTGATTGACATTGGCTTTTGATGACCATGGAATACTTTTTGCAGTACTGTGACAATCTCAAGGTGTTAATTAACTGTCTTTATTGTTTCAGGTTCTGAGGGACATTAGACTAGATAATCCTAATGATGCTACAGGTTCTTTTAAACTCTGTTATAATTTCTCAGAATGGATGAACTCAAACTGTTACAAAATTATTATAAGGATATGAGATGGAGCAAGTTAGAATTATGTAATGGAAGAATTATTGCCTCATACATACATCACATGTACAGCAACTGAATATGAAGAGAGAAGGGACTACGCTGCTGAGAAGTCAATGTGGGAGTGCCTCCCTTTTTTAAAAACAAAAATCTCACTAATTTCAGAGATTGAAATACTTAATTCACTATCAGAAACTACTGAAGTATGTTATATGGACATAACTGCTCCCATACAGTAATTCTGGCAGAAACTTTCTGTGAATAGTCAAGCATTGCCTGAATGCTGACATTCTCTTCAACTGCAAGACACCATGTTTTGCCAGGTATTTCAAGCAGTTTCAAATCTAAGATCTGAAACTTGACACCAGTACCAAGTCCAAACATATCTGTTTGAGTCACACCCACAAATAGCTGGGGAATGCTTTTGTCATCTTCCTTAACTAAAAGTATCATTCCAAAACAGAACTGACCCCTCCTTCCATCAAGTTGCTTGTCAGTATGAAGGGACTGGACAAAACTCAGCAATACCTGAGGTAACAACTGAAGCAGCTATCCAGTTTGTGTTGTGCATGCACTGGAATGTCTAAATCACTATACTAATGAAATAAAACATTATAAAGAGAAATCAAACAGTATTCTAAAGTAGTTAGTCTTACACTAATGCTATAATTGCTGAAGGTAATTGGCTAAAATTCCTAAACTTAAGCAAACTGAGAGGTTCCCTGAGGAGAGAATACATGTAGCTCAGGGTTGACCTGTGGAGTCCTTGGTGCTCTCTGAGCTTGGTGGTTTGCTTGCAGATGTTTCATTACCCAACTAGGTAACACCATCAGTGCAAGGGTGTGTGGGGTTTGCTCCCTGCATTGGTGGGGGTATGGTTTTCTCCTTGGTAGTTCCTTGGTTAGGCTGTTGTTTTCTGCTTGACTGTTTGTCTGGTGTTAATCCCTGGGTGTTGGCTGCTGGAGGAGATGTGTTCTGGTCTTTTTGTTTCCATCTTAGCTTTGTGTTGTCTCTTTTGAATGGTGTGTAAATATGGCTTGGTCTCACAACACATGGACAGACTCAACCACAATTTCATCTGGGAAACTGTGAGCATCCCACAGTCCCCATTTCGGGAGAGATGGGTGGTGATAGAAATTTGAAATATATATATATATATATATATATATATATATATATATATATATATATATATAAATCCTAGCCAAATGCAAAAACACTAGGGAATTTCTGGAAGCTTGGCATTCAGACAAATCAGCCATCGACACATAGAAATAAACCATATTTACACACCATTCAATAGAGATAACAAAAAGCTAAGAATGAAACAAAAAGGCCAGAACACATCTCCTAAAGCAGCCAATACCCAGATAAACAGGGATTAACACCAGACAAACAGTCAAGGTCTTTATATACATGTGGGCCTCTTTTTTCTAGAGCAACTAATAAACAGTTGGTTTCCCCGTCAGCCAGTAGCTCTTCAGCTATTCATAAGAACTCCAACCTTATTATTACTTTCTCTCAAACTATGATTATTATTTTCTGGACTAGTTCTCCTGGTTTATTCCCCGTCCTCTTTACACTTTTCCAGTGTCCAAACCTAGCATCCTATGTTAATTTTCTCAGACCATTATCTCAATGGAAAGGTCCTTACAACATACACTGCTCTCATCCTACTGTTTCCTATTCCTGTTAGCTCTCCCTTAGAACCAAACCTTCTGACCACCTCCAACAGGCTCTTCTGAGCACATGGGTGATCATGATCACACTTGGTAACTCCACATCTTTAGTATGTGAACAGACTGGACATACTGCCCTTATTGGCTCCAGTACATGTAAACATAAACTATACCAGGTATACATTGTAATTCTCAGCACACATACAGCACAATTTGTGCTTATACACAGCTTACTTGTACATATTCATAGTCTGATAGGATACTCAGTAAGAAGGATTACCTCCTTCTCCATGGGAATGTACACACAGATGCCTAGCTTCAGGCTGGGAAGGGAAGGAGGGAGGGAGGGAAAAGCACCATCTCCTCTTGCTTATAACAATCGGTCCATGGCAGGGTGGTCATGACATTCATTGTCATGCAACTGGAATGTGCTGGCTTTGGCTCTGGCATGACAGCAAGAACCACCCTAAACATGAGTTAGTAATGGCAGGCCAACTCTCTCCCCTACAAAATCTGGGCTAAATCCAGGGTGTGCTAACAGTTTTATATGACTGTCTCAATACAGAGCTACCATAGACGCTTGCTAGGTAACACATCCCATGACTAATAATGACAATAGATCCTGTGTCAGAGTATAAAGCAGGGCAAAAGCAGGTCATAAGAAAGTAAATGGAAATAAGTATCTCTAAGTGCAGGATCAAATCTATTTCTGAAAGGTGTACGCTTTTAAAACTGCCCTTATAGCAAAGTGGTCATTTAGCAAAATTCCTAAATGACCACTTATGAGCCATATTTGAGTAAACCCTTAATATTTAAACAATTATTACCTATGTGTTGTGGTTTACTAATGCAGCTGTGACACAACATGCATATTATCTGTAGATTCATACCAGTGTAGCAGGACATACTTGTGAGCAAGAGGAAACTACCTCATCTCTGGAACGTATTCATTCTCTAGAATTGTAACAACAGTAATATTTCATAGTTTACAGCACATTTTAAGGGCATAACATCCTATCAGGTAGGCATGAGTTATGCCAGCTATGCCAGCCTGATACCATCTGAATGAGTGGGGAATACAACTCCAGAATTTCTCTGCCAGCATAAATATCTAGCCAAGCTAGCTGGGAAGTCTGGAAGATGCCTAATTAGGGAACGCTCTGTTTAACACTACCCATCTGGGCATGAGGATGACAATTGTGACTTGCTGACACCCTGATAATATAGTGAAAGCCGATATAAAATTGGAATCAGGAACTGTCTTTGCCACCTATACCTTGAGTTGCTTTTGTTTGTTGTTTAATGAATAGTAAGGCCTTGGTGGCCCAGGAAGTTCTTTAGAGCAAAAGCAAACTGGTATTATATTAATGTGGTAGTTTTACCTGAATTAAGTTTTGGTTGTGCTGTATATTTTTATATTCCTCCATCCATTTTATATTGTTTTTAGTCAGTTGTTAGCAAGTTGTGAAGAAAAAAACTGTTAAATGTGTAGGGTAGTAAGCCATCTAATAAGTGAGGTTTTGCCCTCTGATTTTTTAAAAAAAATAATATTTTTTTTTCCTATCCTGCCTTTATTATTTTTTTTATAAATAACTCAAGCTGGGGAACATACCTAATGCTCCTTCCTCCTCCTTTTTTCCCCACAATAGCAATCCTGTGAGGTGAGTTGGGCTGAGAGAGACTGACTGGCCCGAGGTCACCCAGCCGGCTTTCATGCCTAAGGCGGGACTAGAACCTCAGTCTCCTGGTTTTTAGCCCGTTGCCTTAACCACTAGACCAAACTGGCTCTCATGATCCATTTTCTAATAGCAGTAAGTGGCCAGGCTAGTCTCCCTTTTTGTTTTGTTTTTTACTTCCTTAGCAACTAGACTGAAGAAGCGTTCTGATTAACTCAAAAGCTTGCTACTTTGGAATGTTTCCAATGTTCCTTATGAAGGCATGAAATTACAATCAAACAATCAGACTCATGTGAAGCATATAATTCCAAATTTCCGTTCCATGTGAATTTCATGCCAGCTGCACCCTCAACATCTTGGCAGCAGAATGGATTATTATCTCATTTTTGTTGAAATGGCAACTGATGGAATGTGATAGGAAGAATAGCTTTCATTCCATAGACAGCAGGAAAACCAGCCATATTAACTGACCTTAGGTACGACTTCCTAAGATGAAGGAGAAAGAGAGAAAGAACCAGTTATTTAAAATTTGAACAAGAAATAAAATGTTACTTAAAAAAGGATAATCCTCCTCATTTCTTTGAAAACATATGGACATAAATGCTGGATGACGAGGGAGGGAAGATTTGAAAAGGCAGACAAGGAAAAAATGCCGTCAGGGACATATGTGCTCCTAACATAAAATAAATCAGATGAAGAGTTGAATGTTGAGGAAGAATGGATGGTTTTCAGGTCAGTGGTATACTCATAGCCACAGAAAAATGAAGTTTGAAAGGGTCTCATTAGCCCATGCTCCTGAATCCAAGATACAGTACCTTGTAAAACTGAAAGATTCCACCATCTATCTAGGTATCTTGTTCTACTGTTGGCATGTTCAAGCATAGGCAAAGCTAGAATGGCAATAAATTGCAGTATTTTATGTTTTATTATGTCTCAATTTAACCTATTCTCTGTGATAAAAGATAGATCATTCAACATTTTTAGTTTTTGATGCCTCCACTTTTTTGCCCCAGAGAGATTTATTTATTCTTTATTCAGTTCAGCAGGAGACTTTTCATACAAAAACACTATTCTGCTATTTTATCCTTCTTTGTTTTTCTGGTCATCAAACAAAATCCAGCCCTCTTCTCATTGGATGTTTGGACAATCTGCTCTATGATGGAGATCCCTTTGAAAAGATCTGGATGAAATTAAGAAGGGGCAAATTTTAAGCTTTATTTAAGATAATTTCAATACTACTGAAGTACATATATAGATCTAGATATACATATATGGTTCTTGACTAAAATCTTTTTGCTATATGAGTCATTAGACATTTTGATAAAGTTTTGTATTGTTCAGGAATTTTTGTTGGGACCTAGTGCTGACACTTAGTTAAGAAATCACCTTATTTACCTTCTCTATCCTCTTTTAAAACTCATTATTTCATGGAATCAAAGTTATGTTATTGTTGCATCTGTTGTATAATTTTATCAAAACCATAAATAGGAAATTATTATTATATGTTTAAAGACAACATATAATAAAATTAAACATATTAATGTTTAAAGACAACTTTCACAAATAGCGATTATGGGTATATATTGATTTTTATCCCAAAGCCTCATTTTTATTTATTTCGTGTCCAGATCAAACTTTGCTCTGCCAAAATGTAGCCACCACCACAGCTTTATCATTAGCTTGCTGTAGTTCATTGACAGTACAAGGCTCCGGCAATAATCGGCACACCATCAGATGAGCCGGATCTTGGATCCCATATCCTCATGTAAGATGTGCAATGAGAAATAATTATATCTAATCATAAAAAAAGCCATCCAAAAATAATATTTTCATTGTCAAGTACAGTAACCTATAAAGCCACAAATATAGACACGGACATGTGTGTGCTTTAAAAAGGTATATATTTCCTGATTTCAACAATATAATCATGAGCAGTTTTGGGAAGTGAACAATGGGCTTGTAGAGAAATCCCAGATGTTGAAGGTACATTAGGAATCATCTGGCCAAGGGTTTGATTTTCTAAAGGCAGCTGATTGAAACTACTTAGGGGTTTGGATGTTAGAAGGCGTCCCAGTGGGAATGGTTTAATGGCAGAGTGAAGTGAGGCGGTTAAAGGTGCGTTATAAATGCAGCTTGGCATAATTGCAAATACCACACTTATTCTCTATTGTTAATAAGAAGAGAGACCTCCCTTTCTGGTGTAAATTTCATCAGCTTTAAATTTATTTCAAGAAATTATATATTATTGAAGTATAAAAAGAAGTCCTCATATCTGAATCCAGTGACAGAAAATTATCTCCAAACAACTTATGATGTTTTATGAATCAAACTCCAAAGAAGGAAAACCCATGAGATGAGAATTTAGAACGACAGCAAAAGAAAGCTGATTTGCTATGAAAGCTGAAGAACAATATTTTATTTAATCAATGTGAAAATAAAAGTACAACTTGTATCAGCATGAATGTTCCTTTAAAAAAATCTTTCCACTGTATGTTTTATAATAATAATTTAAAAATGCAGCCACGGAGATCCACTTAAAAACAAAATGGAGTATATCATGAAACAAGGTAACAAGGCCTCAGAATCCAAATGCATGGCTTAAAAATATACATATTATTAACTTTACATATGAAAAATTAGCACTAAATGAACTACCTGGAAAGTTTGAAGCTCTATGAGTCATTGGAGTTCTATAAACAAGAATCCCTTCATTCTGCAGGAAATTTGTAGAAAACAGGACTAAGACATGCCACTGATCTTAAAGCTTCTGTTTCTCTTTCTTCTCTCCCCTTCCTTAAATGTTTACAGATAATAACCGCCTAGTAGATGCAGCTTTTCCAGGTAATTTCTTCTCTACTTTTGTTAATGGATACCTACGTGACTATTCATCTGTTCCTGACTAGTACTAGATCTCAGCATCATGCTCATGACATGCTGTTCTCCAGTCTGTTCTCATATCAGCTGAATAAGGTTCACTAGCCTAAAATAAAGCAACTGGCTCAAGTTCACCCTGTGAGTTACATGACAGAGCAGAAAATCGATCTCTATGACTTAAGTCCAGAATTATATGTCCTGGAATCTACTAGGCTAATATCCTGCCTACTTTCCTGAAAATAACTACTGTATTCTCAAAGTTGCTTATGATAAATAGGAATTGCCCTAGGTGACCTGTCAGAGCTGCTTTTGTAAGTGAAAAGCTGCTTAATGATTCAGTTACAGGCCACTTGGTTGTTACATGTTACTTATGTAGATATCTGTGAATAGAACAGCTAATAAAAATATTTTCATAGCTGAGTAACTTTCTTACACTTAGGTGCAAGACCTCTAAGCAAAAAAGTAATGACATCAAGGTCATAAAGTCTCTGTTCAGGCTCCAGTTGATTATCTGGATTCCTTGACTGCTACCAACAGCTATGATAAAAAGTGGCTCTAAATAAGTATCTTTTGACCTAACAAAAATTGAAATCTTGCGAACCCAGGTGAACTTCTCTTTCCTGCTTTCTTCTCTCCTGGTATTTTTTGCCCTCCGTGGAAATGGAAACTTTATATTCAAAACAAGACAATATGTAACCTGTCATATACCTTTCCATTGTGGGCCTGCTCCTAGGTACTGAGGTGCCAATCCAATGTCAACCTATAAAGCTCACCTCTTCCAGTTAAGATAATTAGATACTAATGGGCCATGTTTGCTTGCTTGTCTGTTTGTTTATTTATTTCTTCCTCATATTTCTTCACTGCCCATCTTGCCAAAGTGACCCTTTTTCATTTTTAGATGCATATTAAAATGTTTATTAAAATTGCAAAGCTTCAGCCAGGGTTAGAATACCTCTGGGCCATAATATAATGCAGCCTAAAGGCATAACTCATGAAACAAGATGATGAGTGGTTTCAACACTGGTCATGCTTCACTTTAGCATGTGCCCACCATTACCAAAGTAGTAAAACAACAAGGAAGGACGGAAGGACGGAAGGAAGGAAGGAAGGATCCTCACACTCAGTAGGACTTCATGTCCATGATCTGACATTTGCTCAATCATGTCAAATACTGTTGTGGGTCTTCTTCCTGGCTCATATAGGTTCATAGTCTTGGCATGCCAGTGACAATGGAGACATTGAAGACTGGATCCTAAGTATATAGGATTTAGATTGTTTGCCCCATGGTATGAAACTTGGAAATTATAAATCATAAGAATAATGATAATGGTGATTTTTATAGAAGCGTGTCAGCTCAGAAGAGCAAAGCCTCTTTGACTTGAAGCCTCCAAACATATGAGTAATGGATATAACTGGCTATTGATCCTAGAGTTGATTTTTAGTTTTGTGATTTTACTGAAGATGATGAATTTTTTTTTATTGACCATTGATCCATAATTTACATAATTGTGAGCTGCCCAGAGTCTGTGACTGAGGCAGCATATAAATTTTACTAAAATAAATAATTAAACTAGAGTAAGGGACCCTCCAGAACCATGACTTAGTAAAGCAATTCCATGCAGGGCAATTTACAAGGAATAAATAATAATCATAAAAATGCTTAATGATAACTCAGAAAATTATTTTAGTGCTTTTACTTCAACTCAGTAAATACTGTAATATGGCAAAGCCTCAAGAATATTCTTGTACAACTAGCTGTCAAAGAAAAAACTGCATCTTCAGAGAGATCAACATTTTGGGCTCATTAAGCTAAGTTTGTTATTTGTGTTACTCTGGAAAGACCAGGAAAAAAAGTCACTAAATGCCCCCCCAGAAAAGATGAAGAAAGGATAATTATTCAGACACGGAAAGTAAAGGTTAATTGCAGTTCAGGGAGTCTTGCCCTGAACACAGATTGAAATTTCGCATATATATTACTAGATGAGACAGCCATTCCATTGTGCTGGCTTTTTCTATAACTTTATCAGTTTAATTTGCAATTCATTTAACATTTACAAAGGAGGCCAAAGAAGAAGAAAAAGACAAGTGGCCTTTACATTCTCTTGAAGTAAACTTCAGATGGATAACTACATAAGGTACATAGTAGAATATCAAGAACAGCTAATGTTGGTTTGCAGTCTTCCTCCTAATATAGTGAAAAGAACTGAGTGTTGCTTCTGCTACTACTCTCTCTATGCTGCTACCATTACTGTAAGAGATTTAATACAGAAATGTCCATTAAATTACTTCTGGCTGCAATCCCATTCCCTTATCTCAAAAAAAGCACCCATTGCATCCGAGGGGTTTGTTTTTGAATAGGCATAGCAGGACTGGGCTGTTTGTTTGACCAAATCTCTTTTCACTTCCTTTGTAGAATTTAGGATAAAAGTATTTCCTGCAGCTCCCGGATGGATGAAGTCTGTAGGCTAAGCAGGTATGCAGCCTATTCAAGTGAGACTCAAAATTGAAGAGGATTCTTCAACTGAAGCGATACCACCATGTTATGGGAACCCTGACAAAAGTCCAGACCTTTCTCCTCAACACATTAAAACTAGAACTGAGTTGGAAGTATCCTCTCCTCCACTTTTAACTCTCTCCTGGTTAGGCTCCAAACATGCATACAGTACTGCTTGTGTTTCAAGAAATTTATACAAAACTGAAAGGAACTCAAATCCAAATCTCCTGCCCCTTCTTTCTGTGACAAACGTCCAAGATATGTGAACTTCACCTTCCAGAATTTCCTAGCCAACATGAAACCCATTTTTTTGATAGGGTTTATTCTTCTTCTAGAGTTCAACTCAATGACATTGTTGCCTTTTATCCCATAGAAAAGACAGGGAGAAAAAAATAAGCAATACCTTTGAATATAGAGGCATTATATCCTCCCAGCCTTGAAATCCTTTCTTGTTAGCTGAAAATCTGAATATATACTTTCTTTTCCTGCACAATCTTTTTGCAAATCAGAATGATGTAATGGAATTTGGCCTGTCAAATCATCAGCCTCTTGTACTTTAGCCAATATCTATGGATCTGATGTTTGAACAATTTGACAGGATTTAACTCTATCCCAATATATAACTAGGTCAGCTTTAACATTAAAGCTTTGGGGTAGCAGTGGCAGTATAGTAAATAATATTTGCTTAGTTGTAATAACATCATTTGGGAGAAGGTAGGTGCAGGACTATAAAGCTTCCAAAATTTACCACATATCATACAATCAGATACATGTTTCCATCTCAATAATATTTGTAAGGAAAGTTTATATCTGTATACATATAAATGACCCACACAATGTAGTCCAAAATGCATCTTGAATTTTCCTTAATCCCATAAACATTTTAATCATCTTCTTAAGATCTAGTTTAAATAGGTTAGGGAATGAGGCACATACAATATTGCAATGATATTATAGTAAAACAGAGTTTATCTGTCAATTTATAAAGATTTGCAGATAAGCACTGATTTTCTTAAAACAGAGAAGCTACACAGAGGCAACAAAGTTTCAATAATTGAATTAATTTAGTAGCAATTAATGTGATTTTAATATGATGCATTTTTGGCAGTTTTTCCTATTCTTGTTTGGCATTAACAAGATCAACAAGAGTAGATTTTCACAGCCATATGCAATAGTTACATTGAAAGGACAGAATTAGAGTAACCCCATACTATCATGTCCTGCATCCATTTATTAATGCTACACTGATATTCTCCATGGCAAATACATATGGTGTGACCAAAAGCTGCATATCCCTAAACATACATGAAAGCATATCAGGAAGCTGTGACATAATCAGGCCTCCCAGGTACAGGTGGAATGTTTTTAAGAATGAATATCTGCTCCATTTTTAACGTTTGCTGAGGAAAAATATAGCTTTAATTTTGGTGAACCCCAAGCCAATGTAATTGCCTTGAACTGTGGACCCACTTTTTCATTTCCCATACTACTGGGTTGTTGAAAGAACAATAAGATGTCTATCCCATATCTGAGTTATGCTTGATGATCAGCTGTCAATCAGCCATTTGTCACTGTTCGAGTGTTCATGCAAATCAATGAATCAGTATTTATGAGTTTTCAGAGCCCAGCATTGATACGCTTTACAGCTAACTATTCAAGAGCAGTAGTCCCTAAGGTGATAAGCTGTCAACAGTGGAGGAATGGCATTAATAGATGAGTTTGGAGGAACTGCTGACCCTGATGGTGAATTAAAGTTAATAAGCAAGAGTCCAGATTGAGGGCCACCACCTTCTAAGCTCCAGTACAGCAGGGAAAGGCATTACAAGAGTAACATTTGCTGGAGCGTATCCTCGGATGGAAATTCATTCTATGTTAGTAGGTAATGCAGGAAAGACCGGGGGGATATTTGTAGATGCAGGCTTTTAAAAGATAAAGCAAAACATTGTTTAGAGGAATAGATTTTCAATTATTTGAAAATCATATCTAACTTTTATTCAGGAGCAATTTATCCTGATTTTTTGTTTAATGAACAGGAGAGTATATATTGTAAAGCATAAAAATATATTTTTAAATGTTTTCTTCATATCTAAAATATAGAATGTCATGATTCTTCTCCTTTCAAACTTCTTTATTACAGACAGGATAATAAACACCATTACTGTGAAACATTCTCTCAGCATTTCAGGAATATGTGCTCCTTTGTTTAAGACATCTTTATCCAACTGATTTCTCAGATGAAATGAGATTAAATCACCCAGAAATCCCAATGTTTGCTCATGTTGGCTGAGAATTCTGAAATTTGTAGTCCTAACATTTCTGGAGGAAACCAGGTTGAGGAAAGCTGTTGTAAGTTAAATAAGTGTTCTGGAACAGAAGAAAAAGAGTCCCAAGAGTGAAAATTGTCTGTTTTTCTATCTATCTTTTCATTAAAATAATATATTTATCATATATTTAAAAAGGAGATTCCAATGTCAATCATCTTTCTCTAGTTTACTAATCCTAAATTACTAATCACCGGATAATCCTCAAGGTCCAAATTCATGTTTAATTTTCTTTCAGATCTGTAATATAAGATGGAGGCCAGAATACTAAATATTTCTGAATTTATTTAATGTAAGGTCTGGGACTTTTGTCTATATCTATAGGTGTACTTTTTGAAGGCAAAATTATTATACTTTATTTTTAGATTGATATTCCATAATAACTTCCAGCTTTTCACCAAAGATGAATATAATACCCTTATTTTTTTCACAATGTTTCATAATCAGACCTTCTTTTCATGATGTTGGTATCATGTGTGTATCATGTAATCTGGCTCTGTGCAGTAGCTAAGTGTACAGAGCCTAGCAGCAGCAATTTTAAGAAAACCTCCTTAGAGCAGTCATGTTGTGAGGAATTGCTCCATAGAAGATAACAACTATACTTACAACATATTTTTATAAGACTGATATGAGAGAAGTGGTATAGAAGCCAAAAAAAAAAATCCCTGCTAAAACAGAAGTCCCTCTTGACTCTGAAAGTTTAGTTCTCCTGTGTGTGTTAATGCACACCTTTCTATTTATTTAGAAAGAATACGTTTCATGATCTATACACCCATGAATAATCATTTTCTTGAACACTGATGCCTAATAAGAATTTAGTAATCACTGGCTAAATTCTTACTAGCTATTTCTTCACATAGGCATTCATTTAGCTTTCTGCCCATTTTGAAGTTACACAGGGTATCCTAGCCAATGGATTCATTTTTCTAGTTTGTTCATTTCTTAAAATTATTTCTATGAGCTTTAACCTGCTCAAAAACACATTTTAAAGAACTGAACAAGGGAAGGAAATGGAGAACTTCAATAAGCAATGAGCATAATTTTGTTCAGTGCCTTAGCTTCATTTTATACTGCAGACCTATACCATTATGTCTTATCTCTATATACTGCAATCATCCATACCTGTGTGCTCATATTTGTGTCGCAGAAGGGAACTGCTTTTCTGGAATGTCTTGTCACATAAGTCACATGCGTACATGCCACTTTCTGTCTTCTTGATCTTCTTTCGGGACAGGCAGGAGTCAGAGTCTGTCATGTCATCAAGACCTGACATGTAATCTGGTGTTCCATCAAGCAATTCTCCCTGTGAAGCAGCCAAACATTTCATATAAAAACATTGTTTCCACTCTTCTTTTTTTGGTGGTCTTATATTCTTATCACATGTTACTTGCTACCTATCTTTATAAGCATTAAATGGCTTCACTGATTCACAGTTGCAACTTTTATCAAAATGTGGAACCATATCCTAAAGAGTATGTTTCATGTGAAAACTATACAAGTGTATTTGTACATTGCATTGAATGCCAGTGCTCCATAAACGTATCACAATAATGATATTGAAGATGGAATGGCAGCATTTTTTAAAATTTTAATTTCCCTTTCTGACTGCAGTCCCCAGCAGCAGCCTTTATGGCTGTTTCAGAAGATTGAGAGATTCTTCCAAATAATCTGGAAAGTGGCATTGAAGGTTACAAGAAGGAGGACTGAATTCCTCCAAAGAGAAGCCTCTACAAACAGAAAGTATCTTCCCATTCATGGAGGGACATGTTTGGATCAAACTAGATATCTTTTGGTTGCCACCTGAATCTGAATATATAAATGACACTGGACTGCTACAGAATCATATTCTTCCTATAACATTTAGAAATATTTAGTTACAATACTGTGGTGGCATCATATTAGATATTTATTTCCTACTGTCTCTTCATTCCACTGAAATTTGTAAATGAGAATATAGAAACCAACATTTTGATATCACAGAGAAGATAATAATACTAAACATTACAAGGAAGAGTGGAGAATCCAACATGAGATGCAGGCCCACATCACTGAAAAGTTTCATTTTCAAGTGACAGCTAGGGTCTATTGACTTTTCCACAGGCTGGTATGCAGTCGCTCTCTCCCTATAGTGGGCTGCAAGGATATGGCAATAATGGTATAGTAGCTAAGATAGCAGTGCGGTCAAATGCCGAGAGCAATTTGAGATTCTACTGTCTGATATTATGAAATGGAAGAGAACAGAAAATCCTTATCAGAGAACATGTGTAACTGACAAATCAAAAACAGTCAATTCCATGTATTTCTTTGGGGTTTATTCCTGTAAAAAGTGCCAATATGATCAAAATATAATGTGATACTTTGTCGTAAGACCACAGATATCAACACTGAATGAGCACCTTTTGGAGATGAGAATGGGGAGAGGAGAAGGAAATGCAAGCAACTCATTTTTCTTGTTCCTTATCCTCCATTCCTTCATTTCTCAGAGATGTACAAGCGAGATCACAGATTTATATTATTTTGAACATTTTCTGGTTCAAAGAACAAATCAATGAGTTCACAAGGGGACTACAGAGATATGAGGGGACAGCATTTGTGATTCCCCTACACCTCACTCTATAGCAATTCTGAAATATACAAAGCAGACGAAATAGTAATATATTTCAGGATGTACTAGGGTCATTTTACATGGACTATATCTTGAATTCTGGTATTCAGATTATCATGAAAACCCTGGAAAACAAGTAAGATTGTGCATGTAAGGTAGGCTTCAGAGGCAAACTAATAGATAGTATTTTATTTTCCATATTCTGCTCTGAAACTCTTTGAAATTAAAACAAGCATTACTACAACTACACCGCTATGGCTTTAACTTAGCATTTATACTTTGGGGGTAATTTTTCCATGTAACTGGAATTATGAAATGCCAGAGTGCATCCAAATCTTATAAAAAACTGCAAACTTTTAACTTTACCTTTGTGTGAAATCCTAGAGAGAGGATCCTCAGGTTAATGTCAGTATCCTGAGAATTGAACAGATAGGTGCATATACCAAGTGAAGCTTAAACTTGTTTGTACTGCTCAAGAAGAAGAGGGAAAACAACTGATCCTTCTTCAGAGCATGACTTTTTGCTTTGCAGAGATTTTATTTTGCAGAATAATTTTGAGCATGGCTTTTTAAATATAAACTCTACCAAGGCCAACCAATTTTATTTAATGGTCAATGTGCTTAGAATTCGAAAAAGCATCATGTATTCTTCATAATCAGAAGATTATGCTATATATATGAATGTATGTCTTCAGCAAAGGATCGTTACCTTGTCGTGGTGCTGGAGCTTGAGCACCTCAGTGATGCCATGAACTAAACCGTGAAGGGCCACCCAAGACGGGAAGGTCATGACAGAGAGGTCAGACTAAATGCAATCCCTGGGGAAGGTAATGGCAACCCACCCCAGTATTCTTGCCATGAAAACTAAATGAATCAGGACAACCAGAGATATGTCGGTATACCATCGGAAGATGAGACCCCCAGGTCGGAAGACGGTCAAAATGCTACTGGGGAGGAACAGAGGATGAGTTCAACTAGCCCCAGATGTGATGACGCAGCTAGCTCAAAGCCAAAAGGACGGCTAGCGGCCAACGGTGCTGGTGGTGAACGGCGAATCCGATGTTCTAAGGATCAACACACCACTGAAACCTGGAATGTAAGATCTATGAGCCAGGGCAAATTGGATGTGGTTATTGGTGAGATGTCAAGATTAAAGATAGACATTTTTGGCATCAGTGAACTGAAATGGACTGGAATGGGCCACTGCACATCAAATGACCACCGGATCTACTACTGTGGACAAGAGGACCACAGAAGAAATGGAGTAGCCTTCATAATTAATAGTCAAGTGGCTAAAGCAGTGCTTGGATACAATCCAAAAAACGATAGAATGATCTCAATTCGAATTCAGGGCAAGCCATCTAACATCACAGTGATCCAAATATACACCCCAACCACAGATGCTGAAGAAGCTGAAGTAGAGCAGTTCTGTGAGGACCTGCAGCACCTATTGGACAACACGCCTAAAAGAGATGTTATTTTCATCATGGGAGACTGGAATGCTAAGGTAGGCAGTCAAATGACACCTGGAATTACAGGTAAGCATGGCCTGGGAGAACAAAATGAAGCAGGACATAGGCTGATAGAATTTTGCCAAGACAACTCACTCTGCATAACAAACACTCTCTTCCAACAACCTAAGAGACAGCTTTATACATGGACTTCACCAGATGGACAACACCGAAATCAGATTGATTACGTCCTTTGCAGCCAAAGATAGCGGACATTTATACAGTCAGTAAAAACAAGACCTGGAGCTGACTGTAGTTCCGATCACGAACTTCTTCTTGCACAATTTAGGATCAGACTAAAGAGATTAGGGAAGACCCACAGATCAGCTAGATATGAGCTCACTAATATTCCTAAGGAATATGCAGTGGAGGTGAAGAATAGATTTAAGGGACTGGACTTAGTAGATAGGGTCCCGGAAGAACTATGGACAGAAGTCCGCAACATTGTTCAGGAGGTGGCAACAAAATACATCCCAAAGAAAGAGAAAACCAAGAAGGCAAAATGGCTGTCTGCTGAGACACTAGAAGTAGCCCAAGAAAGAAGGAAAGCAAAAGGCAACAGCGATAGGAGGAGATATGCCCAATTAAATGCAAAATTCCAGAGGTTAGCCAGAAGAGATAAGGAATTATTTTTAAACAAGCAATGCATGGAAGTGGAAGAAGACAATAGAATAGGAAGGACAAGAGACCTCTTCCAGAAAATTAGAAACATCGGAGGTAAATTCCAGGCAAAAATGGGTATGATCAAAAACAAAGATGGCAAGGACCTAACAGAAGAAGAAGAGATCAAGAAAAGGTGGCAAGAATATGCAGAAGGCCTGTATAGGAAGGATAACAATATCGGGGATAGCTTTGATGGTGTGGTCAGTGAGCTAGAGCCAGACATCCTGAAGAGTGAGGTGAGGGCCTTAAGAAGCATTGCTAATAACAAGGCAGCAGGAGACAACGGCATCCCAGCTGAACTGTTCAAAATCTTGCAAGATGATGCTGTCAAGGTAATGCATGCTATATGCCAGCAAATTTGGAAAAGACAAGAATGGCCATCAGAGTGGAAAAAATCAACTTATATCCCCATACCAAAAAAGGGAAACACCAAAGAATGTTCAAACTATCGAACAGTGGCACTCATTTCACATGCCAGTAAGGTAATGCTCAAGATCCTGCAAGGTAGACTTCAGCAATTCATGGAGCGAGAATTGCCAGATGTACAAGCTGGGTTTAGAAAAGGCAGAGGAACTAGGGACCAAATTGCCAATATCCGCTGGATAATGGAAAAAGCCAGGGAGTTTCAGAAAAAGATCTATTTCTGTTTTATTGACTATTCTAAAGCCTTTGACTGTGTGGACCATAACAAATTGTGGCAAGTTCTTAGCGGTATGGGGATACCAAGTCATCTTGTATGCCTCCTGAAGAATCTGTATAACGACCAAGTACCAACAGTAAGAACAGACCACGGAACAACGGAACAACGGACTGGTTTAAGATTGGGCAAGGAGTACGGCAGGGCTGTATACTCCCACCCTTCCTATTCAACTTGTACGTAGAACACATCATGCGACATGCTGGGCTTGAGGAATCCAAGGCTGGAGTTAAAATCGCTGGAAGAAACATTAATAATCTCAGATATGCAGATGATACCACTTTGATGGCTGAAAGCAAAGAGGAACTGAGGAGCCTTATGATGAAAGTGAAAGAAGAAAGTGCAAAAGCTGGCTTGCAGCTAAATCTCAAAACAACCAAGATTATGGCAACCAGCTTGATTGATAACTGGCAAATAGAGGGAGAAAACGTAGAAGCAGTGAAAGACTTTGTATTTCTAGGTGTGAAGATTACTGCAGATGCTGACTGCAGTCAGGAAATCAGAAGACGCTTAATCCTTGGGAGAAGAGCAATGACAAATCTCAATAAAATAGTTAAGAGCAGAGACATCACACTGACAACAAAGGTCTGCATAGTTAAAGCAATGGTATTCCCTGTAGTAACATATGGCTGCGAGAGCTGGACCATAAGGAAGGCTGAGAGAAGGAAGATCGATGCTTTTGAACTGCGGTGTTGGAGGAAAATTCTGAGAGTGCCTTGGACTGCAAGAAGGTCAAACCAGTCCATACTCCAGGAAATAAAGCCAGACTGCTCACTTGAGGGAATGATATTAAAGGCAAAACTGAAATACTTTGGCCACATAATGAGAAGACAGGACACCCTGGAGAAGATGCTGATGCTAGGGAGAGTGGAGGGCAAAAGGAAGAGGGGCCGACCAAGGGCAAGGTGGATGGATGATATTCTAGAGGTGACGGACTTGTCCCTGGGGGAGCTGGGGGTGTTGACCGACAGGAAGCTCTGGCGTGGGCTGGTTCATAAAGTCACGAAGAGTTGGAAGCAACTAAATGAATAAACAACAACATGTATGTATGTATGTTTCAGAAGATTGATCAAGCAACAGCTACGTAGATTTTTACACACACACACACACAATAAATGTTAGAAAGGGTTTAATTGAATTTTATATTTAGGTACAAAACGTTATTATGCAATCCATTTACATGTATGTCTCCCTTCTAAAGGCCTTGAGCTACAATTTTATATTTAATTTTGTAATTTGAAATTGGGAGTATTAATAACACTTTTTATCAATGCACTGTCTATGTTAAAACAGCCTTCAGCATTAAGCAGTAATGAATGTGGATCAGTGAATTATTAAATTTCTTGATATTTATTTTGTCTTGATCCAAAGAGAGTACAAACTTGCATGATAACATACATTTCCATTTGCTATCAGATAGTTCTGTTTCTTAGACTAGGCTTGTACAAATTTATATCAGAATATATTAAATAAGCTTAAATACATTCACAAAGAAGGCAGATGTACTATAAATTGGAATAGTAAAACAGCTGTTATGGAAGTATCGTGCTATTTATGCTCCTATTGTCCAGAGAGGGATTATGGTCTAAACCATACCTTATTTTTTACATTTGAGAATAGAAAACATATTTACTAGTATTAAAAGTATTACTGGAACCTAATGGATAATATAGGAATGTCTGTCTGTCTGCCTATCTACCGATGTACTTCCTACCTATTAATGCATTTTTCCTCTGATTAAAATATTTCTACATTTGATGTTTCTAAACAGCTAAAAACTATGTAAGATCACTCCATGGTTCAGTGATACAGTATATGCTTGTTTGTGGATTCCCTGGTTCAGTCCTCATCTTCTCCAATTAAGGAGAGATCTTGTCATAGATAATGGGAAAGACTCCTGCGTAAAACCTAGAGAGTAGCTATTAAAGTAGATGACATTGAGTGAAGTGGATGTGATATGATATATGAGCCAGTTTCATATGACCACTTATAGTTTATAAAACATCATCCTAATTCAAGATTGATTTAATCTTTTTTGAAGATGACAAATGATCGAATCCTTCTGTGTAAATGAAGAATACAGCAGATGCTCCTAAAGTACTGGAATTTGTTTAGAGTCTTCTCCAACAGATCTATGGGACAGGATGAGTGGATGGGTGCATGGCATAGAGATATGTAGAAAATAGAGTAGATGAGATGAAAGTAAGTCTGGTTTGAGGATCTTCATAAACCTTTTAATAGCTTTATAAAGATTAGTCAGAACCTATTATAAAGAGCTTATTGCTGTATTATCATTGCCACATAACTCTCTGGAATATTCTAAGGGTTCTGGTGAACACTTTACCAATGAAGCCAGGGAACAGGGGTATGGGGTGGGGGTGGGGTGTCACACAGGGCTATATTTATTTTAGATATAGGAATATTATTTCTCTCAGCAGTCTTTTCTTTACTACTACAAGCTTACTAGGAAAAGCTTTTCTGTGTATGAATGTTTGCCTATCTTAATTCTGCTTATAAGTTTCGTTTCTCTTTTTAAACCTTTCACTCATTAAAAACAAGCTAAATGAATCACAAAACTTTAGAATTATGTTGCAAGTCATTAAATATTATTCAATCGAAGTGAATATTTGTAGCTCAGGGTTGAACTGTGGAGTCCTTGGTGCTCTCTGAGCCTTGTTGTTTTCTTGCAGACGTTTCATTGCCAGACTAGGCAACATCTTCAGTGCAAACAGGGAGTGGACCAAGCCACAGTATATAAACTGAGAGCAAGGCCCACTCCCTCTTTGCACTGAAGATGTTGCCTAGTCTGGCAATGAAATGTCTGCAAGAAAACAACAAGGCTCAGAGAGCACCAAGGACTCCACAAATATACAGTTATGAAACAATCCATAGATTTACCTGAAATCCTTGCTTCCGCTGGTACTTTCGCCTTTGCTGCATGTCAGCAAATGTAGCTGCTCCAGTTGGGTATGTATAGGCCATATGTGGTAGGAAGCTCATTTGATCTATTCCAGGATATGGTCGTAGCCCAGGAATGCTGGTCTGAACAGGAGGCATAAAAGTGGCTGGGGGAAATGCGCTCTGTGGTGGAAGTGTGGTATATAAAGGTTTGGCACTAAAAGGGTTCATACCAAATATTGGATTAGTGCTTTTATCCAAACTATTTGAATTAGAAAATTCTTTCTTGATAAAAGTCAAGTTCAGTGGCTCATCTGAGGTTTCAGATAATGAAGAAACACTGTTGTGGTCTACATTTACACTATTGGATTTTGTTTTATTCTTTGTAGCTATAATATTTTTGGGTTCCTTCATTTGTTTTGGTAAAGACAAGTCCAAAGGCTCAGCCTGAAGCTCCTCAGAGGAGAAACTGTTTGGAGTGTAAGAACTACTGTGGGAGTTTTTAGAAGATGTGGAAGAAAGATTTAATGGTGAAGGAGTATTGCTCCTGGAGTGGTCCAATTTCTCAACTGGTTTAATATTGGTAAAGTGAGTAGGTTTTGTTAGCCTGAGAGGAGTATCACAGTTAGTAACACTATTATGAAGTTCCGCTATAGATGGTGATGTTATAGAGTCCACAGGCTTTATAGGGGATCTGGCTGACAAAGAGTCTTTAGTGGGAGTGTTGTTGGTGGCAGCCAGCACCACCTTGGCATTGCTCCTTTCCAGAGGTGGCGACCTGGAAGTTGTGTGTTGGTAGACTTTTCGTTGTTCAAACCATTCCTTCACAAATTCCTGAGGAAGGCCAACTGCAATGGAAATTTTCAGTAGTTCATCAGAAGTGGGCTCCATATTCATAGCAAAGTATGCTTTAAGTACAGACATATGGTCCTTATATGGATTGATAGGGCTAGTCATTCCTTTCTCAGAAAGTACAGATGATAGGAGGAGAGCTTGCTTATCAACAAACACACCTGGTTTGCTAGGAGCCATATTTTCATGAGGTTGGAGGACTGCCTTGATTTCTTCATTCATCTTACAGAGGTACCGTTCATGTTGATGCAGGGGAATGGGTCCAGGAAAACTTTCTTTACAGAATTGGCATGAAAATGGAGTGGGTATATTATGGTTTTCTATCATTTTATCTTCAGTCACCAAATCTATTAGGGTGCGTAGTTTTTCTTTCTTAATGTTGTTGAGCTGCCTCCTTGAATCCGTAGTCAAACTCTGGAGACAAGCTTTGGCTTCATTGACTTTTTCTAATGTGTAGTCAATAATACTTTTAGTGGCACCATTATGACTGACTACTGGAAGACCCACGGGTGGAATACCAGGAGAAGTAATGCCTTGATCCTCTGGCTGGGAACATGGGTCCTTCATGTGGTAAACTTTCAGCTTAGAAATTTCTTCAGTGCTGCAGTCCATTTTCTGCCTAGAAACGGTGTTGTCTACAATCTGTAGGACTTTCTGCACTTCACTTAAATTGCTCCCCATTGCTGGGAATCCAAGTAAAGGTGCTTCCATCCCTACCCCTAAGTGCTGCATTGGACTTTGCGTAGAAGCATGGATTCCTATTGGGCTGGTTGCACCAAGTCTGCCATTCATGAATGGATTAGCACCAGTAAAGCCATGAGTTGTCATCAGAACTTTATATTCATTGAAATCTAGTGGTTCTGTTTTTATTTTAAGTAAGCCTGATTGCTCAGACATACTAAGTGGTTTTCCATTCTCCAGCTTGTTTCTCAGTTGTGTAATGGCTGAATTAGTAGGTGAGGAAGATACAGAATTAGGAGAAGAACCCGTCTTGATATTGTTTCTCATTCGACCATTTACAGAAATTAAACCAATGCATTTCTTGCTGCTGATGTGTGAACTGTATGAACCAGAATGGGAGAAACGCTTCTTGCAATTTGGACATTCATATGGTTTTTCACCTGCAATGAATTTTTAAAGATTTCAGTATTTTAGTAACACACAAACTGAAATATTCTTTAGATTTCTGTTGCAGCAGCTATGTATGCTAAGCTAGCAAAGCTAGCAAATCCATTCCATCTTATTATATTTTCTCCCTTCCTTCCAAATTACATTTAGGTCTCTGCATGTAGAAATAATTGTCTAAAAATATCTAATTTTCTGGTAGCCCTAATTTTGATTGCTGCTAACATTTTGTAGTGCACAAATGTGTGTGTTTTAAAAAGGGAATAAAGCTTCTCCTGCAATGTAATTATGCAAATAAATTTGAAAACCTATATATATTAATCTTTGCAATACCTAAATAGAGTGGGCAGGATATAATTTTGCCATGTTTTTTTAAAAAAGAGCCCAGGCAACATGCAGTTTCGATGAACTTACTTTTCAGCAAGTTCTCCATTTGAATAACACAGCACTGAATATTCCTGGAATTATTTTACCCTACGTAATTGAGTTTGTGACTGTTAGCAGTATCACATTCTACCACTATAAATATGTTCACTTGCCCTTTCTTTTCTCATCCAGCTTCCTAAACTGAAACTTAGGATAGGTTCTGCCTGAGAATAAGTTATGGATATTTATTTATTTGGCTTTTAATTGTTGATACTTCCAGATGAGCTACTGGGAAAAGATCAAAGAGTAGTAGAGATGTCTCTGAAGCAAACATAATATCTTACTCATCCCTAATCTCTTCTTTAAAGCCAAAATCTTGTTGTATGCCGCCCAGAGTAACTTTTTCATGAGATGGGCAACCATATAAATTTGATGAATAAATAAAATAAATAAGTGTGCATGAGTTCAGTAATTCAGAGTTTGAAGGCTAGAAATTCTTTCCTTTGCTGGAGCACATGGAGAACTACCAACAGAGATTCCTTCTACAGACTACAGGAATTTGCAATGCCCATTGACTTGAGCTTTACACAGTGTGTCAAGGGTCACTGTCAGAAAGTTAGAGGGCTAGGATCTGTTATGAGAGAGGGGACCTGGAGGATTAATGGATACCAAGAATACCTTACCTCCCTCCCAAACTCCAAAAATGCTTCCTCCTCAGAAGGCCAAAAGACTTGCAAACTTTGTCTAGGAAACTCTGGAGGTGCAAAATAGAAGCTGATGGGCCATTTTCAGTTCCCACATTTTGCATCACTGACCTAAAACAATGCTATTCTTCCCACTTACTTCCCATATCCTATCATATAATGTTGGACATACAGAATGTCTGTAGGTTGAGTCATGGCAACTGGATTTCTTTCTTTTTGGTAGAAACATTTTGCTGCTAGTCCAAGCAGCTTCTTCAGTCTGGGCAAAGGTTGGTGAGGGGGGGCCCATATATGTCTACCAGGGTGGCTGCATTGTCCCTACACCTGAATGCAGCCACCCTGGAAGACATATATGGGGCCCCCTCACCAACCTTTGCCCAGACTGAAGAAGCTGCTTGGACAAGCAGCAAAATGTTTCAACCAAAAAGAAAGAAATCCAGTTGCCGTGACTCAACCTACAGACAATTCCACCTGGATGACTGAGAATCTTCATCAACATACAGAATGATAAATGCTATGTTTACTTTACACCACAGAAAAAATCTATGTGATGCTCCAGAACTAGAAACTTTTAAAGCTGGGGATGGGGTGGGGGGAAGATGGCGGGGTGGGGGGGGATAGAATCACATAGCACAAAATCTCTAGACAGTTTTCCTCCCACTTTGTCCTGCCTCCTTAAAATCTCCTAATTATCTCAAGTTTTTCTTAGCCAAAGAAGCAACAGCAATTATATTTCCCCTTTCATTATTCAGCACCATTACCTAATAAATAATAACTATCGATGTCAATCAAACTTGTGAAAAAGTATTATACAATTCACATAATCTGCATTTTCTCAGGAACTATTACAGTCTGCACAATGGGAAAATGTGATAAAATTTGCTCCTTAAATACAACTTTTAAGAATACTTTTATGGACTATATGCCTTTTATGGACTATATGCCTTTACGTAAGAAAAAATATCTACTATAACATGCATATATATATAAATATATATATATATGACTTCCAGATCCAGACAGACAAGAAGGTACTGGCCAATCAACCGGACATTGTGGTAATAGACAAGGGCCAGAAGACAGCGGTGGTGATAGATGTAGTGGTGCCAAGTGACAGAAACATCAGGAAGAAGGAATATGAGAAGCTGGAGAAGTACCAGGGCCTGAAGGAAGAACTAGAGAGGATGTGGAAAGTGAAGGCCAAAGTGGTCCCAGTGGTGGTAGGAGCACTTGGGCCTGTGACCCCCAAGCTGAGAGAGTGGCTCCAACAGATCCCAGGAACTACATCAGAGCTCTCTGTCCAGAAGAGTGCAGTGCTAGGAACGGCTAAGATACTGTGCAGAACTCTCAAACTCCCAGGCCTTTAGTAGAGGACCCGAGGTTGAGGACACATACTACCCATATGGATGAGAAGGGATTTTTTTTTTATAAAATAGTTAAGGGCCTTCAGGTTCTCAGAATCTTTACCAAATATATGGGCTACATTTACACAATATGTTGAATCACAAACCAGCCAGTCATATTTTAACTGAACATGTTATGTTAACCCATCTGGTTAGTTTATAGGTCAATAAATTGTGTGAATCCAAAAAATTCTGTTAATTGAATAAATCATGGACAGTTAAGTATGGGTAGGTATGTCATATGAACACAGCCACAGTCAGGTACACTACAACAAATAAAGCTAATATCACATTAAAAAAATATGTAGATTAAACAACAGTTGGTGCTAGATTCACTGAAAGGTTCAAGTTAAAGAATATTTCTACTTAGCTATGGTTCCTAAACAGATTACTAAAACAAGTGGCATGATCTAGCAGATATAAGTGATTTTAAGTCCCAGTTAAGGCATAACAGGAAACTCTGATTTTCATTCTATGAAAAGAAGCTATAAAAGTCTTTGCCATCATTAGATTAAGAGTCTACTTTTGAATATAAGCAAATGATAGTTCCCCATGACTTATGCATTCAGGAAACTGTGTTTACTTAAGCTAAGAGTAATGAGAATAAGCCAGGATGAAATTATGGTCCCAGATCCAAGTTTGTTTCAATTTGTAGTTAAATACAATCACAGTTCCTGAAGTTTTGGCATTACAGGTAAACTTTTTCTTCTGGGGGGAGAGAAGAGAGAAAGAGAAAAAGAAAGGAAAAATGTCGCCACAGAATACTCTTATAGTGAGAAACAGTGGTTTATTTTTACATCTCATCTAAGCCATTTGCTTGAATCGGCATGTTAGACCCATATTTATATTTCTCCAATTAAAAATCATTGGGAATTAGAAGTTCTTAATTTTGGATTAGACTAAAATTTCCCAGGACTGATCTACTTTGTAAAAAGCAACATTCATTGCTTGTTTTTAGATACTTATAACTTAATTAACACAATTAGTATATTAAATATTAACAAAATCTGCTTTCCAGAGTTATTACAACTTACAATAAAGCTTGAGTCTGTAAAATATGACACTGAAGGATTTTGTTTGTTTGCAGCATATATTTACCTATTTAAGCACAGGGAAAGACTCCCTCAGGATGAACTCAGTCCTTATAACTACTGTACATATCAAACCCCATGTAGATTTTTTGGGCAATGATATGGAAGTGGGTCACCACTCCTTTCTGGGATTTTTTTCAACTACTCAGTGTAGACTCTAGCCCTGTGATTTCCTGATGCTCTCCCATACAGTACTAAACATGTTCTATACGAATCACTGAGATTTACTTCCGAGTAAACTTCTCAGCAGACTGGAAAGATATATAACAATTTAACTGAAAGGAAGTTCCACTCAACTTGGTGGGACTTACTTACGGAGGTATATATGTGTATGTCTGTGTCCTATAAAATATTTATTATTTATTTAAAATAACCCAGAATTCTGAGCTTTATAAGTACTTTTTGACTGCGGAAAAATTCAGTTAGATTTTCATGTACTGAGAAATTCAAATTGCCCCATTTTTCCCATTGTTCTGTGACCTAATGCAAGAACTTACAGGAGATCAAATAAATAACTTTAAAAAAAACATGGCTGATTCACTGATTTGGAAAGCTGCAGCTAATCTTTGATACCTGATAAGGAGGTGTCAAAGTTTGCTTTGTTTATACATTACTTTTTTTATACTTGGAAAAACAATTTACAGATACTGTATGAGTATAGTGAATGAAAAAGTCCTATGCTACAAACATCATCCACTGAAGGTTTGAATAAATTATAAAAGGCTGGTTTCACACACTGCCCTCTGCTATTAGGTAGGTTGTTTGATATACAAATAGGCAGGTATCTATTAATAAAACATGGTTTTAGGGCAAAAAAACTCCAGTGAAACCATTGTTCATTATTGGCTTACTTAGTGTAACAGTGGCTGACTATTATATACAGATGAAATATTTGCTTTGTTCATACTGCCCTGGCTTATTCTTGGTTTGTTTTATCTAAAGCTCCATAGAAGTATGAAGCAAGAATAACTAAAAAAAAGATGGAAATCGAACTAGGAATTGGCCACACAAGCCATGATAAATTAGTAATCTTGCTTATCTGTAAGACAGATTCTGAACTGTCCAAGAAACAGTGCTTAAAACTAACATGGCTCAGTGTGATACATGAATCCAGCCCATGGCTAGTTTACACATTACATTAAAACATATCAAGTGTCTTCAGATATCACATTAAGCCAAAAGAAAGCAAATCATATTCTGTGTTTGTTGGAACTAGTTCAATATCCTGTTTATTGTTTCTCTTGTTAAAAGTCAATTCATTAAACAAAATGCAAATGAGGGCCCTGGCACCTCAAGGACTCACCACTATGGATTCGCAGGTGTTCCTTCAGATGGTGCTTATACTTGAAGGCCTTGCCACACTCCGTGCACTTAAACTTACGATTGCCCGCTCCTTGGGTCAGCATTTGGTGCTAGGAGAGTTAAGATGTCAGCATGAATTTTATGCAAATATATGTCCAAGGGTGTGTGCATAATTATATATAAAGGGGGAAGGAAGGGAAAGGACAAAGAGATAGCAAGATCGCATTTGGAGGGAAAAAAATAATTAAAGCGGCTTTGTATTTATTTGTCCAAGAAGATGCTCTGCACGGACATTTATTTGCTTCATTGGTGCTGCCATAAAAATCAAAGCATTGGCAGCAAACCTGAAGCCAGTTTGTAAGCATTTTCAGCATTTGCCTTGGAATTATATTAAGACATGCAATATTGGGAAGAATGGATTTTTAATTTTTTGAAGAAACTGAGGTTTGTTATATTTTAGCACACTTGTTGTTCTTCATAATTGCAGCTTAAAAACTGTGTCTCTAAAACCCTTTCTTGTGCCTCTGAATCATTCAGCATTGTGATTACATGCAAGATTTATTTGTTATCAAATGCAAGAGGTGCTCACTGCTGAGAAAAAAAATCCTGATCAGACAATTAACTCTTTCTTTCTTTCTTTCTTTCTTTCTTTCTTTCTTTCTTTCTTTCTTTCTTTCTTTCTTTCTTTCTTTCTTTCTTTCTTTCTTTCTTTCTTTCTTTCCTCCTTTGCAATGCAAAGTAGCCAGGACAAAACAAGAAGAAAAGTTGGCAGAAAGGACAAGTTAAAAAGCAGCATAAAGATAGAATCAAACACAGCTGACCTTTCTGAACAAGGGAGGAAAGTGCTGTGACTTTGAATTCTGACCAAGAAAAAAAAAAGCTGCAGTCATCTAGTCTGGATGTTCAAGGTAGGAGGTCAGCCTTTTTTTTCCCCCCACCAAGCAGCAATGACACAAAAGACTATTGCAGAAAAGACAGCCCAGAAACGGTATGACAACTGCTAGGGTGTGCTGAATCTTCCCACATTCCTAGTGAGACAGATGGTGTTACATGGGACACAGGGAGGGTTGTTCAAACAGCAGCAACCTTCAAAGATCAAGCAGAGCCCAGCCCGCCGAGCCCCATTGAGGGACCAGTGCTCATATGTTGCTGAGTTGCATAAACAAACAGCAACAGCTGCTTTGTCTCCCCCCACAGCCCTCAGAGGACTACTATAAACTTTAGTTGTGCCACTGTTAATATGATACAATCATTTTAATTTACTAATTGTAAATGCCATGAGCAAATGAGGGGACTTTTCAACACCAAAGCTACCATTCGTAATGCGCCAACACAATCACACTCTTGCATGTGAAATGTAAGGCAGTTAGATTGGATAAATATCCAGCCATTTTCTTCCTAGTGTTTTCATAGTTAGAAGCAACAGAGAAACCAAAGGAGAAAAAGCCATGCCATCTTAATATTTTGCAGTGAAGGGGGCAGAGTAACAGATTAATACTCTCTTGATTCTTTAAAATGAAATATTATGTTAAATTCTGCCACAATGATATTTTACTGATTGCAGAAAGAAAGTGAGAGATGAGAACCAATCATCAAATTGATTAGAAGGTGAGCCTGATAACACGTAAGACTAATTAAAGATGTATTTTAGTTGGAGATTCCTGTTAAGATAAATTAGTATATTTTATTTTCTTTAGAATAGAAATAAACTATACGATTGGGCACAGTGCACACCATTGG
Organism: Candoia aspera; assembly: GCF_035149785.1. Taxonomy (NCBI): domain Eukaryota; kingdom Metazoa; phylum Chordata; class Lepidosauria; order Squamata; family Candoiidae; genus Candoia; species Candoia aspera. Next base: position 207,241,591 of record NC_086153.1, on the reverse strand, counting down.
AATTTGCATTATAATACATCATAGGAAAAATTTTAGGAAGGAGATCTCAAAAATTCACATTTGGTATAAAAAGAACTTTCTAAAATAGCACTTTTGAGTAACTTGTTTATTAATATATCAAAGTTTAATAAGTTCAAACCAGACACTTTCTATCTGATCAAATGTAATACACATCTGATCAAGGAATCGTTTTGATTAATAGCAGATAGGATGCTGTGACATAAATTTCAGGTGTTGACTGATAATGCGATCATACATTGTTAAAACAGTCATAATGCATGCCACATATGTGTGCCACAAGATTAACTCAAAATTCTAAACTTTGGGAAAGATATACATGAGGCTCCATAAAAAGTTAGGAATGATAGAAAAGAAGAGTAGAAGATTCTTGAGACATCTTTGAGATCCTATGTGGTAAAAAAATGCAAAGTAAAACTAGGTAAAAAATAGGATTAAAATTGCTAAGATGTTTAATAATGTATAATTAAAATGCCACAATTTCATTCACATTTTGAGGAACATAAAAAAAATGAAACTAAAGTCAAGTTTAAGTGCAAATAAAATTTCTAAATTAGAAATTAACACACTCATTCGATCGTGAACATAAGACTATTAAATCATATTAGAAGAGACCATCAAAAAATCATTTAGACTTCAATTAAAGCTATTACCATTAAAAGATCTGCATCTTCAAAATGCCATGAAAAATTAATAATGATTGCCAATCAAAGCAATATCATTTCTCTAAGGGGTTATTATAGAAAGAAATCACTTAAAGTCAGCCCCCCTCCCCACCTGATCTGTCCCTGGCTTGTGCGTCACCATATGCCGCTCGAGCTGGGTGCGGTAGGCAAATGTGTAGTTGCAGAGAGGACAGGGGAAGTTTTCCTCGTTCTTCTCATGGCGGTACTTGATGTGCTCCTTCAGGGAGGTCAAACGCTTGTAGCCCCGGTCGCAGTACGGGCAGGTCAGCAGTTGGGCAAAAGCATCTGGAGTTCCAGGTGGCAGGTCTTTAGCCAGGAGACATAAGAGAAAGAAGCCAGCGGAAAGGTCAGTAAATCAATGGCAGCTAATGGGCTTCTTGCCCAGGATGGGTTGACAAAAATCACTTCAATCTGCCTACACTAGAGACCCATGATTTCTACCTAGGCTGAACACCACATCAATCATTTTTTACACGTTTGAAAAAACCTTGGATATTGTTCACTAGAAAATTAACTCAACATTTTGTTTTATCCCATTTTAAGACTTTATCTACTGCACTACTAGACAGAAAGAGATAAAAACAAAAGATGTTTTGTTAACTGATGCTGTTTACTTAATTACCACACTTCATCTCCTTATATACTATCTAGTTCATCCTCATGGATGCTTTTTTCGTTATTTGCTGAAGACTTAGACTCAATGAGTAACTGTTAATTTGCCTGATAAAAAGTCAATCATTCCAAAGTAAAATTAAAGCCAGCACACTAGTCCTTTAAAATATAACCTTTACTTCCCCTGTTATTTACTTCACCTATACCATATTCTCAATTTGCTGACTTAAAAAAAATTAAATCACAATATGCTGAAATTACAGTCCCAGTCTTTGCTCATGAAATTCCATGGTACTGCAGCTGTTCTTCAATTTTAAGGTAAACATCCAGGCATGTAGTGCATTTATAATTGCAACAGCTGCAAAAGGTCAAGAGTGGCTAAAAATGAATTCCATCCTCACCATTTTCTTCTTGCCCATTGGCCTCTGGAGTGCCAAGGCGAGACAGTTCCTCAGGGGCTTCTGGGTAAATAATGGCTGTATCACTGCGCTGTAGGTACTCTGCTATACTGACTGAATGTCCATCTCCTTCCTCCAGTTTTCTCTTAGCAAAATATTCTTCAAAGTCTGACGTGCAATTTGCATTCTTAACTAAAATGGAAAAGGGACAAGCAGGGGAAAAAAGAAAAATTAAATGGCTCTGTGTTTATAATCTCTGGGAGATTATAAACCCCTCTGTGGAACATTTTAAGCCTGTCTTTGGTCACCCTTATCTCCACCTGGTTTATTTCACTAATCAGAAAATTAATAACTAATTTTAGTCTCTGATGGTGATATTCATTAATGAAGAAAGAAAGCCATGGAGATCCCTCTGTATCACTAAAAATGAAAAATGGGCAATCTTGTATTATATGTATGCACAGAGCCAAACGAATAGTTTTTCATACTTTCATATATTCTAGTTTATACTTCACAAAAATCACCAAACTTCAATAATGTAACTACAGCCTGAGAGCAATTGTGCTGTCTGTGCGAATGGATGTGAGATCGTTACCCTAGCTTTAGCTCCTCCAAAACTCTATGGATTAGGTTTAGCACTTCTAAATCCTTTCAGGGTGGGGATTCTTTGACAGATGGTTTATGATGTTTGCTCTTTCTTTTCCCATTTCTGCTTAGATATAGGGCTTTCATGCTGGACTGGGGTATAGAAAATGAGGAGAGAGTAGACACAGAGTAATAAGCAGTAATAAGAGCTAGAACTGAGCTCTGCCATATACATTTTTCTCAGAGAACTCAGGGTAGCTAATAAACACTTGTTTTGAATTGTATAACATTCTTAGGGGAAATACTACTTCTTTTTCCTAAATTACTCAAATAAAGTGAGATTTGGAGTTATCTTACAAACAGAGCAATGCATTTCTGCCACATAACTGTGTGAAGTAGGTTCTTAAAACTATTTTTCAATCTGCACTGAAAATGCCCTTATTTTCCCATTAAATACAAACCTGCTCTATTTTTATTGTTGCTGAAATGCCTATGAAAACAATGTCCTCTGTATCACAAAACATCCCCTTGCTAAAATTAAAATTTTTCCTTCCTTGCTTTATGAACATTAAATATAAGAACAATTTGGCAAAATCTCCTAATATTTAAACCCTGCCGTATAGAAGATGTGGCGTTCAATTAAACTGATATTAAAGGGACTTAAGCTTATGTAACTCAGGGCAGAATTATAGTTGAAAAACCAGAAATTTAAATTTTCTTTTAGAAAGCATCTTCATGGACTTATACAAAGACTTTTATTGTCATTTATTTTCTATAAACTATACATATGAACATTTCACTCCATTTTTTTGGTTTGATCAGATTACAAACTCTGTGCCAAGATGTTTAAAATATTGTCTCTCTCATGAACCAGCCAAACTAGAGATCAGTTTGATTCTGCTTCTCATACAATAGCATAAATCAGTAATATCTATCATAAAATCAATGAGGTTGGATTGATAATTAAGTTAAGATACTTAAGGCAACAGGCTAGAAACCAGGCGACTGAGAGTTCTAGTCCCGCCTTAGGCATGAAAGCCAGCTGGATGACCTTGGGCCAGTCAGTCTCTCTCAGCCCAACTCACCTCACAGGGTTGCTGTTGTGGGGAAAATAGGAGGATGGAGGAGTATTAGGTATGTTGGCCACCTTGAGTTATTTATAAAAATAATAAAGGGATAAAAATAAAATGAATAAATAAATAAATATTTGGAGCTGGTGGTTTGTTAGCCTTATGACCCGAAGCACACCATTGCTCCTTTGGCGTGACATTCTCTTTCTCTATTATCTTGAACATTAAACTTCATTTCAGTGGAGAAATAAGTGAATAATATAGTCAACAATTTTTCCTCATTATTCCTGTGTTTTTTATTAGATCTGCAATCTCCACATTAAGTTCCTTTAAACTGGCCTATAATTGTAATTCTGTACAGTAGGCTGCAATTGCCTCCTTTGATAGTAAATGTCTCCTTTGATAGTAAACCTGTGCATTATTCAGTTTCTGTATATATTTAAAGGAATTCAGGAGCTCAGTCAAATATTTATGTCTAACTTATAAACCTTAAAAACGGTGGGATTTACTAAGTTGACAGACCCTTAATAGTAACAATGTTTGCAGTACAATGACATAGTAAAGGGATAGCATAAATATCAAAACTCATATGGTTGCAGATCAGGAATTACCAAGTTTCTTGTGTTACTGCAAAGTATTTACCCATCAGTTGAATAACTGATCAGTGCTACAACCAAAATGGTATCTTCCCCTCAAAACCATATATGGTTATTTTAGAAAAAAACAGGCTTTCCCTTATATGCTCTCTTTGCAGAAATTTCCAAAATATAACCACTCTCATTGATTCATTGTGCATTTAAATTGCCCACAGAAATGAAAGTCCCATCTGTGATTCAAGCTTTTTAGGAAGATGTAAAATGAGTGGCCTCACTAAGGAAGTCTTGTTTTAATTAAAGACTGGGGCAGGGTCTCCTTAAAGACTTGGGAGCATAACATCATACTGTATGAGCATAAACCACACTCAGGAGAGTAGATATTTAAAGGAAACATTCAAGGGCTGGGAGGCCAGTTATTTCTTATGGGAACTCTTGCTGTGAAATGAAGATAGCTGCTCCTAATCGGCAGCAAAGCTAATAAAACCACAGCCCCCATTAAGCAGGAAGTGGCAGGCCGTCATTGGTATACACAGATTAGAGCCGAGGAATGATCAGTCCTTCCAACTTGCCAACTTTTACTTCTGTTTTCATCTTTACAGAGAACTCTTTTCCTACTTAAAGAAGAATGTCTCAAAAGAGAACAGTCCCTGCTACTATTACTGGGGAGGTGGGGCTAGAAAGGAAATTTTCTTTAATGTTGGGGTATCTGATCATCCATTTCCTAAAAATACAATGCAGTGGCTTAAACTGACATATTTGCAGGTTGTGACTGTATGTGAAACAATCTGTTTTAAAAGTTGCTCACATTATGAAAGCCGCTCAAGTATGGCAACCAATTCTGGAACCAATGAATATCCTGATATGATTTAGCTACAAGATTTTTGTTTGTTTGTGTGGTTGTTTTTTAAAGGCTGTAAAATACAATATATCTTTGTAGAAAGCAGATTTCAATCATTCAAAGAGAAAATGACTCAGCCAACCATGTGGCTGATGGATTTGGATACCAGTCATGTACTATATGCATCCAGTTCCATATTTGAAGTCCCCATAAAAATGAAGTGAATTTGAACCGTTCCTGGATTGCATTCAGACTTAAATATTGCTCAATTCTATAATGCCAGTGTGGTTAGTACTGGAATGGAGATCCTCCATGCATTTGAAATACATGGAGATGAAACCCAATGGAAGACTTCTACCAGCATCTCATACAAAGCCTAAATACTACAAATTTCTCAAATGCTAGGTTTAGTTGAGAAAGAAACAATACAATTTTTTTTTTCAACTAAGTATCATACCATAATCCTTGATGCATTTTCTCCTAGCCAAAGGGATGCAATACTATCATAGAGGTTAATTGGTAGAACAGCACTACTGTATTTATTGCAACCTTTGATGACAAGGAGAATAAATGCTGAGAACATCAAAGGTACAAGGGAAGAATCTTATGGTTTTACATGTGATCTTTCATATAAATAGCCACTTGAATTTAAAAGCTGTACATGGTTTGATTCTTTCAGATCACATTACCAAACTCACCAAATATGTCTTTTCTTTGTTTGCTTTTAATCTCAGAAAACAAATGTTCATTATGGTGCTCCAAATTCTGCACTGTAGTTCATGTATATTGAATGTAAAGTGACTTCATTTTACTTTGTGGATTATGTTCCAGACTATAAGGGAATATATGTAACAAAAACGAAAAGACAAAACCTCTGAACCTCAACTCCAATATGCTTTTATTTCTCATTATTTTCCCCATTAAGTATTAGACAAGTCAGTCTGTTGTGCTGTCTAGTAAGAACATGTGGGTGTGTACTGGCATTAGAGATGTGTGAATAATAAACTCCTAACATTTTGGTGCCACCTTCATTCACAATGTTTCAAGTGGGCATCAAGATGGAAACTAAAATACGGAGAACAGGGAACAACTTTGTTGCCTCATTGGAAACAATCACTGTGGTATTCTTATACCTCTGAAGTTATATCAAATTATACATACTAGAATCATGGAGCAAAACATTGCTCATGATGAGGAATAGCTGAGATACAGATCTACAACAAATAGACGGTTCAGAGTACTTCATGCTGCCAATCAAATGCCAAATAGCAGTTTCTTGAGCAATGATGGAAGTGGGCTGCTACTTTCAGAATCTACTTGTGAGCTTTGTAGATGTACGTGATTGGCCATTGTTGGATTAGAATGCTGGATTAGAGAGGCCTTTGGGCTGATTTAGCAGAATAATGTATTTCATTTTTAAATGGAAAATGGCTAGAACAAAATTACTCCTATAAGACAAAACATTTAATATAATTTAAACTAAGCAAAAGACTGACAGCTCAGAAACCAAGCTGCTTTGGTATCAATTTTCCTTTCTTCTCATCTATAAGCAACCAGATTTCTGAGAAAAGCGAGCTAAAAAAAGTTGGACAATACAAAAAATGTCCAAAAATGAAGATAAGTATTCAGTAAAACATCTTGGTCTGGTGTTACTACAAAATGAATACCCACCCCATTATTAATAAAATTTTACAGTCTGTAATAGAATGATACCTCTAGCTGTATTGAATTCCAGCATACTCACCTATATTAGAGAAACGTTTTGTGGTAATGGAAGGTTCCAAATATGTGTCATGAGAAATGAAGGAGAGACAAATGAGGCATCTTAGTGAAAATGTTCCTAGTAACTTCACTGGGTCACTGATTTGCATCAAAGTGAAGCATTTGGGCAGAATTTAAAACACTGGTTAGTAGGCATATCTCAAACTCTCATCTAGGAAAGTAAATTAGCTGTTTAATTCCTTCTCTTTGTAGAAGAGTTAAACAAGCTAAGAGAAAACAAAACTGAGCTCCCAATATATTCCCTTACCTGTTCCATTGTTTCCAGTGGTCTGAATTGTAGCTTCTGGCCCCATGGTGTCATATTCTTCCTTCATTTCTTCTATAATTAAAAAAAAGCATTTTTCAGTCTTTCCCATACCAAACAGCTTATTAAAATACTAATAAAGTAGCAGTAAACATGGGCGATTCTTTCAACCAAAGCACAGGACTGCCCACCTGTGAATGTCTGCATAATGGTTCTGTTCGATCTATTTAATGTGGCTGATCATGTTTCTCATTCAGGAAGCTTCAGTTTGTACATGGTGGATTTTCTCCATATTAGCAGTCCCAGTTATCACTGAGTATTTGTGTTTCTATGAACAGAACTGGGATACTACAATATGACAGCAGTTCCTGTGACCTTAGCAGTTGGAAAGAGGTATCCGTATAATCACAGAAATGGTTGCTGCTATACTGTAATTCAAGTTGTCCAGCAATTACATGACAAAGAATTTTAAGAAAGTTCACCCAGCCAAAACTGTCTTCCTCTGACTGAAATAAGTCCACACTTATTTATGATAAATAGTACAATGGGTGAGGAAGGCCACTAGCTTTTGACATCCACAAAATACGTTTATGACGATAACCTCACCTATCTAAACAAGGACAGACACGTTACATCCACCAAGAGCAAAGAACTATTTATTTATTTATTTATGTAAATATTTAGCGATATATACTGGCAATGTGATATTGTTGTGAGTTTGTTAGTTTATGAACACAGATACTTCAGACTTTCCTGGGTAAGTTTGAGCTTTTCAGTACCTCTTGGCTTCACCTACTTAATATGAGGAATGAGGGCAAGTGTGCTACGTTGAGTTCCTTGGAAGACGGGCAAAATAAAAATGTGAAAAATATATTCTTTCAATGTATCACTGTAAAATAATATTCAGTGGCATGTTCTTAAACTAGGATAGGTTAATTTATCATCTTGGTCTACTTTGATCAGTCTCTAGAGCCTTTCATTCATTATAAACATGCCATACTAAACAAACCACAGAAGCATCTACAGTGTTCCTAGCCACTCTCACTGGCAGAGGAGCCATGGAAATGCAGTCAGTATGTAAGCTGTTAGTTTCTAGAGCTTAATTCTGACTGTTTTCTTGATCTTTGAGGTACGATTTCTCAGTGCTAGAGATTGCAGCAGCTGATGGTGTGCTGGTCATATAACTGATTTTTACTGTGATTGAAAACAGTGGCATCAAGAACTACAATATTAACTGGCCTTTGGACAAATGATGTGAACAATGCTGGTATTTTATATGAAAAAACACACCAGTTTGACTATTACAGTCAAAAATTTATCTTTTTTTTTTTTTTGATACAGCAGGAAAATGCAAAAATGCAGTGCAAACTTAAGTCCCATTAAGTTCAGTGGAGATTTCTCTTAGGTAGATAGGCACAAAACTACAATCTAAGCTTCTTA